>NC_141538.1:90867500-90895000 GCF_021556685.1 Rattus norvegicus
TTCATTCTTCTTGAGTTTCATGTAGTCAGTGGTATCTTGGGTAATCCAACCTTTTGGGCTAATATCCACTTATCAGTGAGTACATATCATTTGTGTTCATTTGTGGTTGGGTTACCTTGCTCATATGATATTTTCAAGTTCTATCCATTGGCCTAAAAATTTCATGAACTCATTGTTTTTAATAGCTGAGTGCATTGTGTAAATATACCATATTTTCTATATCTATTTTTTTTCGGTTGAAGAGCATCTTGGGTATTTCCAGCTATTATAAATAAGGCTGCTATGACATAGTAGAGCATGTGCCCTGGTTATATATTGGAGCATCTTTTGGGTATATGCCTAGTAGAGGTAGAGCTGGGTCCTCAGGTAGTGCAATGTTCAATATTCTGAGGAACCTCCAGACTGATTTCCAGAGTGCTTGTGCCAGCTTGCAATCCCACCAACAATGGAAGAATATTCCTCTTTTTCCATATACTCACCAGCATCTGCTATCACGAGAGTTTTTGATCATTCTGACTGGTGTGAGGTGGAATACCAGAGTTGTTGTGATTTGCATTTCCCTGATGACTAAGGATGTTGAACATTTCTTTAGGTGCTGCATAGACATTCTATATTCCTCAATGGAGAATTTTTTGTTTAGCTCTGCACCCCATTTTTAATAGGATTATTTTATTATCTGGAATCTACCTTCTTGAATTTTTTTACATCTTGTATATTGGCCTTCTATCAGATGTAAGATTGGTGTTCTATTTGGGAAAATTTCCCCTGTGCCCATTTGTTAGAATCTCTTCCCCATCCTTTTACTTTAAGAGTATCCGGTTTTATGTGAAGTCTTTGATCCAGGTGGACTTGAGCTTTGTACAAGATGATAAGAATGGATCAATTTGCACTCTTCTACATGCGGACCTCCAGTTGAACCAGCACCATTTGTTTTAAATGCTGTCTGTTTTACACTGAATGGTTTATCTCCTTTGTCAAATATCAAATGATCATAGGTGTGTGGGTTCATTTCTGTGTCTTCAATTTCTATTCCGTTGATCTACAAGCCTGTTTCTGTACCAATACTATACAGTATTTATCACTATTGTTCTGTATAAAGCTGGAGTTTATGGATGGTGATTACCCTAGAAATTCTTTCATTGTTGAGGATAGTTTTGGCTATTCTGGGTTTTTTGTTATTACAAATGAATTTGAAAATTGCTACTTCAAAAGACAATATTCAACCAAACTGAAAATCTGGAGGAAACGGAGTTTTCTAGATAGATACTAGGTACCAAATTAAATCAGGATCAGATAAACCACCTAAACAATTCCATAACTCTTATAGAAATAGAAGCAGTTATTAAAAGTTTCCCAACCCAAAAAAGGCCAAGACCAGATGGGTTTAGTGAAGAATTTGGTCAGACTTTCATAAAAGACCAAATACCAATACTGTCCAAACAATCCACAAAATAGAAACAGAAAGAGCACTACCCAATACCTCCTATGAAGCCACAATAAGGCTTATACCTAAACCACACAAAGACCCAACAAAAAAGAGAACTTTAGACCAATTTCCCTTATGAATATCGACATAAAAATAAAAACTAAAATTCTCGCAAATCAAATCCAAGAACACATCAGTCATCCACCATGATCAAGTAGGCTTCATCTCAGGAATGCACGGATGGTTCAATATATTGAAGTCCATCAATATAATCCTCTATGTAATGAAACTCAAAGAAAAAAAACACATGATCATCTTATTAGATGCTGAGGAACCATTCCAAAATTCAACACCTCTTGATGATAAAAGACTTGGAAAGATCAGGAATTCAGGGCCCATACATAAACATAGTAAAGGCAATATACAAGAAACCAGTAGTCAACATCAAACTAAATGGAGAGAAACTTGAAGCAATCCCACTAAAATCAGGCTGTACTCTCTCTCCCTACTTACTCAGTAGAGTACTCAAAGTCATAGCCACAGCAATTAGACAACAAAAGGAGGTCAAAGGGATACAAATTGGAAAGGAAGAAGTCAAAATATCACTATTTGCAGATTATATGATAGTATACTTAAGTGACCCCAAAAGTTCCACCAGAGAACTAAGCCTGCTAAACAACTTCAGCCAAGTGGCTGGGTATAAAATTAATTCAAATAAATCAGTAGCCTTCCTCTACTCAAAGGATAAACAGGCTGAGAAAGAAATTAAGGAAATGACGCCCTTCACAATAGTCACAAATAATATAAAATTCCTCGGTGTGACTCTAACCAAGCAAGTGAAAGATCTCTATGACAAGTACTACAAGTCTCTGAAGAAAGAAATTGAGTATCTCAGAAGATGGAAAGATCTTTCATGTACATGGATTGGCAGGATTAATATAGTGAAAATGGACATTTTGCCAAAAGCAATCTACAGATTCAATGCAATCCCCATCAAATTCCAACTCAATACTTCATAGAGTTAGAAAGAGAAATTTGCAAATTCCTTTAGAATAGCAAAAAACCCAGGATAGCAAAAACTATCCTCAACAATAACAGAACTTCTGGGGGAATCACCGTTTCTGACTTCAAACTGTATTACAGAGCAATAGTGATAGAAAAAAAACTATGTTACTGGTACAGAACAGGTAGGTAGATCAGTAGCATAAAATTGAAGATCCAGAAATGAACCCAACCACCTATGGTCACTTGATCTTTGAAAAAGGAGCTAAAACCATCCAGTGGAAAAAATAATAGCATTTTCAACAAATGGTGCTGGTTCTATTGGAGGTCAGCATGCAGAGGAATGCAAGTGGACCCATTGTTATCACCCTGTACAAAGCTTAAATCCATCTGGATCAAGGACTTCCACATAAAACCAGATACACTCAAACTAATAGAAGAAAAAGTGGGGAAGAGCCTCAAACACATGGGCACTGGGGAAATTTTCCTGAACTAAACACCAGTGGCTTATGTTCTAAGATCAAGAATTGACAAATGGGACTTCATAAAACTGCAAAGCTTCTGTAAGGCAATGGACACTGTCATTAGGACAAAACAGCCACCAACAGATTGGGAAAAGTTCTTTACAAATCCTAAATCTGATAGAGGGCTAATATCCAAAATATATAAAGAACTCAAGAAGTTTGACTCCAGAGAGCCAAATAACCGTGAAAAATAGGGTACAGAGCTAAAGAAAGAATTCTCAGCTGAGGAATATTGAATGGCTGAGAAGTACCTGAAATAAATGTTCAACATCCTTAGTCATCAGGGAAATGCAAGTGAAAACAACCCTGAAATTCCACCTCATATCATTCCAAATGGCTAAGATCAAAAACTCAGGTGACAACAGATGCTGGTGGGGATGTGGAGAAAAAGGGAACATTCTCCTATTGTTGGTGGAATTTCAAGCTGGTACAATCACTCTGGAAATCAGCTTGGAGGTTCATCAGAAAAAAATGGACATGGCACTACCTAAGGACTCAGCTATACTACTCCTGGGCATATACCCAAAAGATGTTCCAACATATAATCAGGACACTTGCTCCACTAAGTTCATAGCAGCTTTATTTATAATAGCCAGAACCTGGAAAGACCCTAGATGCCTTTCAACAGAGGAATGGATACAGAAATGATGGTACATTTACACAATGAATTACTACTCCGCTGTCAAAAACAATGACATCATGAAATTCATAGGCAAATAGATTGAACTAAAAAATATCATCCTGAGTGAGGTAACCCAATCACACCAGAGACCACATGAATCTGAAGAAAAATGATGACCAAAGTGTGGATGATTCAGTCCTTCTTAAAAGGGGGAACAAAAATATTCATAGGAGGGTATATGGAGACAAAGTTTGGAACAAAGACTTAAGGAATGGCCATTCAGAGATTGTCCCACCTGGAGATCTAGCATACACACACACACACACACACACACACACACACACACACACACACATATGCAGCCACCAAAACTAGACAATATTGATGAAGCCAAGAAGTGCATCCTGACTGGTGCCTCATACAGCTGTCTCCTGATAGCCTCAACCAGAGCATGACAAATACAAAAGAGAATGCTAGCAGCAAACCATTGAACTGAGAATGTGGTCCCAGTTGGAGGAATTAGAGAAAGGACTGAAGGAGCTTCAGGGGCTTGCAACCCTATAAGAACAACAATACCAACCAACCACAGCTCCCTGGGACTAAACCACTACCCAAAGATTACACAAAGATAGACCAATGGCTCATATGTAGCAGAGGATGGCCTTGTTGGGCAACAGTGTTGGGAGAAGCCCTTGGTCCTGCCAAAGTTTGACACCCCCAGTGTAGGGGAATTTCAGGTTGGGTAGGAGGGAGCAAGGAGTGGTTGGGGATGGGAAACACCCTTATAGAAGAAGGGGAGGGGTCATGGGATAGGAGCTTCTAGATAGGGAAACTGAGAAAGGGAATAACATTTGTAATGAAAATAGAAAGTATCCAATTAAAAAAAAAAGAAAGCCAAAGAGAAACTGGGGTTCAAAATCCCTTCCAAAAACAAACCCCTAATATTCTCTTAAAGATCTACCAATGAACCTCACCCCTTTTATATTCTCTTTTTTCTACACTGTTATATCCAATAACAAACCTCAAATGTACAAGCATTTAGGGAATAATAATAATAGTCAAATTGCAAATTTGACCCAGGCCAGAAGGTGTTAAAGAAGAAAAAGAAAGGGTGTGTGGGAGACAGACAGATAGATTGGTATCAGTCAAGGTTTGAAGTGACAAGAAGTGAGACAGCAGGGTAGAAATGATTGTCACACATGAATAATTTTTCAAAAATATTGAGGACAGTTGTTTAAATACTATATTAAATTCCTTTTACTTTGTGCTGATAAGTGCAAAAACTAACCATGTACTGTTTCACTGGGTCATATCTCCAGATGAATGTAAATCTTTGAGCAGTTCTGAGCATTCAATGCCTTGAAGATAAGGCCCACTAGATTTTGGTAAAATTTTTTGAGAGGGACAAACACTAAAAATAGGAAAAGAAGAGGTAAACTGAGCCTAATCAATCTGGAGTCCATTCCACACTCTAATTGAGGTGATGATCCGGCATGAGAAAGATTATTCTGGGAAAAGGCTATAATATAAAATACAATAAATAAAATATAATATAAAATAAATTATTAATAGACATCCAAAAGTCTATGATCATGTCAATAACCACCAGGTAAATTGACAAAAGTAAACTATCATGTGGTTCAGACAGAGACAGTACAGATTAGTACCTATGGTTGCTAAAGGATTAATGATTGAAAACAGCCTCAGGGACCTTCACCAGTAGCCACTGGATCAGATGCAGTGAACCATACCCAAACGTTAAGCCGAAAGAGAGGTGGATGGGAGTCCAAATTGGACTATTGAGTTCCACACTTTGCAGTTTTGGAGTCCCTTCAGAAGAGGTGGAGGAAAAATTGGCAGGAGTCAGAGAGTTCCAGAACACTAGAAGAGCATGGACTATAGAATTAATTAAGCAGGGCTCATGGGGGTTCATAGAATTTGAAGTGGCAATTATGAATCCTGCAGATTTGTATGAAATCACTCTGAAAACAAGACAGCAATTATGTAGCATGTGAAATATCCAAATATTCTATGCTATTCACATCCAGGATGAGTATATAAAAAGTGTATCCACACTATCAATGTGTCTCAAAGTGTAGGGTCAGAGTCCTATTCCAGGATGGCAGTGTATGGTTGGAGTAAGAGCACTCCAGAGGAAAGGTAGAAGGATAATAATATTAAGGTCATTGTGGGCTTCACAGAGTTCAAGGCCAGTCTGAGTTACTGATCTCAAAACACTGAGGCCTAATATAGGTTCAGTGGTCGGATGTTTACTTAGAATTTACAAGGGCCTAGATTGGATCTCTATAGCCACGTAAGAAGGCTAATTTCTCTATTGCTGTACATAAAATGGAAAATCCATAAATATAACTACCTCAGGGAAGATGACATAATCAGAACAAAAATGTTCTAATTTTCTCTGTATATCAAGGACAGAATTGACATGCAGCCATCCTTTTCAAGTCCTTTCATCTTTATGTGAAGAGTTGGTATGTCTGTAGCCAGATGAAGATTTAAAGTCTGACTGGCCTTAACTCTGTCGTCATCTACTTCAGGGTTCCCTGAATTCTTTGATTGAAAACTTTTTTTTCATTTTTCAAATGGTTAAATGTGTAAAAATAAATTAGAAAAGATGAAGAAAGATCTTTGAAATGGGCATTTCAAATGAGCTAAGTTGCTGATGAAGCCTACAAGTAATTGTTCATATTTCTCAGGGACTTAGCTTTTCATGAATTCATCTCAGTGTCATCTCTCATACATATTACAGCGTTGGTTCATTAAAATTCTTGCTGCAGTGCCGAACTTGGTCAGACTTGAAATGGGGCTGACAGACCTTATGTCAGCTGCACAGATAACCACACCTTATGAAGGTGAAATTACTTTTCAGGAGCTGTACCACTCACTTGATTGATTTCATCTTAGAAGTCATATGACTTAAATGTTTCCTGCTTGGGCTGCCTCTGTCATGCAAACATGGCCTGATAGCACATTGTCAGGAATGCTCCAGAGAGCTAACAGCAATCTAACAGCTTTCTAGGGAGTGTGAAGTTCCATCTGAAATGTGCATATTTGATAAGCAGCTCATCTTCTCTCTGTCCTTTTCATTTTTCAGAAAGTTAATCTTTTCTGAGCCAGTGAATGCAGTGGAGAGATGAAGTGGGCAGACATTCTGCTGGTTGCTCCAAACTACAGTACATTGGACAGCGTAGTATCTGCAGTCTATGTGTTTCTAGACACAGGAGACAACAGTAGGGAATGATGCAGCGAGCCCACCACAGTGTTTGTGAGGGGAGTACTCCAGGGATTCAGGAAGATGGCATGTGAAAGGGTTAACGCTGTTATTTGAGAGTGCTGTCTTAGAGTCATTTAACAATCTATTAACTACTGCTAAACTGTAGTAGTAAGCTAAAATACAAACCTCTTACCTGTGAATTATGAGTTAGTGAACTGTTGCAAACAAATATCTCCTAAGTCACACAAAGAAACACATGAACAAAATAAAATTAACTCCACAAGGAAATTTCTTCTTGTCAAAAGGGTAAGCCCAAACTCAAAGTGAGTTAGCAAGCCCAGGTAAATAGGAACTTCAATTGGTTTTTCTTCTACTGTATTTAGTAACTGTTTTACCCCATACATTGAGGTTTTGTCTCACAGTATTTTATGATTGGTCAATTTTAAAAGAATTTGTACAAAGGAAAAAAGGAGAGTGAAGAAAAGTTAGCTGCTCTAAGCCATCAAATCTAGAAATGCAGTAAAGCTTTCACATAAATAAAAGGTTTATCAGTGAAGGAATTAAAAGATTTGCATACAAGTACCAAGGTGCCTAAATTTTTGGAATGTTGGCCCTTGGTGGGCTAGCTATCTTTGATATGAGAAAAAAAATGGCAGTTCACATAAACCAGAGTTTTAACTCTAGAAGTACACTGATGCAGGTCAGTGACAAATGATTTAGCAAGTTTCTACTTTAAGGCCCTGGGTCAGAAACCCAGCAGTACCAAAAAGGAGAAATGGAGACAGGACACAGTGGAATGAAGGAGAAGGAGTTTGAAAGGGAGAAAGAAAAGAAAAGTTGAGGAATAGAAGTAATAGGAGTGGAAAAGCAGAGTAGGAGTAGGAATTGACAGAGAAGGAAGGAAAGATAAGGGATGGAGGAAAGTTACTCAAACTGGTTGAGAGTAAGACCTTGATCAAAATTTAAAGCCAAATTTAAATATATATTGACCAAGAAAATAGGTCTATGGTCAGATCCATCTGTGGGTTCTCAGAAAATGGCCATGAGTCATGTTTTGCAGGGATTTGAAAAAGCAAACCCCATAATTCACTGCCTTTCCCATCAGGTCCAATCAGTGGCAAGAATATATACTGATATATTTTCTGCCTATGTACCTCCTGCCTATACCTAACCAGGAACAAGCATTCATGCAGAGATATTTGCTACCCATAAAGCTCCCATCCTTTTGATCGAGAATAACTGGTGGCAGATGGGTCAAACCAGCACAGGACAGTCTGGAACTTATTTTTACCTGTAAATAGAACTCTTAACCTTCAAGGTACAGTTTCCCTGCTTTAAGATGAGAAGAGGAGGAAGAAGAGGAGAAGAATGAGAAGAGGACTAAACAGGAGGAGGGAAAGAAGTATAGAGAGAAAGAGGAAGAAAAAGTAAGGAGAAAAATAAAGTGGAGGAGGAATTTATCACTGAAGAAATATAAGCCACTTACCTTCAAAGTCCCGTTTCAGAAATGGACAAACCTAAGCCCAAAGAAGCTTAGCAGTTCATTGAAAAGCAGCCAATTAGGAAGAGATACAGTACTGAGACTCCAGACTCAGCTTAATCCCTCTAGTGCTTCCGAAGCAAATGGAAAGGCAAGGTCATACTTCCCAGTAATACAACAGTTCCTCTTTCCCAGTCCAGGTTTTAATTCTCCCCACAAATAATTTTTTATTGAATTTTACACATCCCAGATTGTGAGCTCAAACATTATAATACTGCTTTTTACAAGGAAAATTAGTTTAAAACAGGAAAAAAATATTGTGCCTTTCTGCTGGTAATAAAACCAAGAATCAGAAAAGTGAAGTGCTATGGTCTAAATGTAAGATGATACCAAAGACTTATATGAAAGGCTTGGTCTTCATTACACTCTGGAAGGTTATAAAATCTTGGCCCAGTAAGGGTGCCTCTGTTAAGATGTGGGTAGGCTGCTGATAAAAAAACAGTGGGAGTCCTATCAACTCTAACTTTATGGTCTCCAACTTCGAGTTTTCTACCACTATATACCTTTTCACAAGCCCTAAATTTACAAAAAGGTTAATCATGAGCCTTTTGTCTTTATAAGGTGACAATCTCAGGTACTGATTATAGCTACAGAATGCTGGTTGACATCGTAAATGACTAGTGCAAAGTCACTTAACAAGTTCTTGGAAGAACTTGTTTGAGATAACTGAAGTGGATGAAGATGTTTAGTGGGCAGGCATAATAGTCCAGATTGCACACTGGACAACATGAGAGAAAGACAGAGTTGCAGAAAGAAGCTGACAAAAGGAACCAAATCCATCTTCTGAGAGGGAGGAACCTCTAATGAGAAAATGCCTTAATAAGATGCATTGTAGATATTACCTATGGGATATTATCCTAATTGGTGATTGACGTAGGATGAGCTAATTCATTGTAGATGATTCAACTCCTAGGTAGGTAATCTTGAAAGCCTATGAAAGCACACAGAACAAGCAAGCTGTGGAAGAAAGCCAGCAAGAAACACTATTGTATGATCACTGCTTCAGCACCTACCTCCCAGTTCCTGCTCAGTTTGAGTTCCTGCCCTCACTGCCTGACTGTTTATTTGTTAATACACTGTTATGTAGAAATATTAGGGAAAAAAGCTTTCAACACTTTTGCCATGGTGTATCAGCACAGCAATAGAAACTCTAAGTAACACAACCAATAAGCTATTGGATTTTAAACATAATGTTTCCATCGTTGGTGAGCTACCTTTATATGTCAAAAAATCATGAAAAATGTGATTTCATACAAACTAATATTGTGCCATAATTAAATCAACCTAATGCCCTATAACTTGTTCATGAGAAAACAACAACAACAAAAAAAACAAAAACAAACAAACAAAACCCCAAAGAGGTAAGGTCTCTCTCAGCCAACTTTAAGGCTAAGTGCATGTACTTAGAGTATTTGTGCTACAAGGAGGATCCTTAGATTTATTCATAAAGCTCATATTCTTTGACTAACTTCTGATACTCCTTCTTGCCTTCTGCTCTTTGGTAACTATCTGGTTTCTCACATATGAATAGAAGCATGCAATTTTGTTTCTCTATGTTTGCTTTGTTTCCTTTCCTTTGATTTCATCTATATTGTTATAAATGATGGGATTATTTACTTTGTTGAGACTAAATGGGTTACATGCCATGTTTTCTACACCCACATGACTATTGATGGAAGCATGAATGAGGACCTTAACTTTCCTTTTGTGAATAATTTACAGGCAATATGGGAGTACCAGTATCTCTTTCATATATTGATAATATATTTGCGTGGAGTGAAGATCTTCAGGTAATAAATTAGTTTTGTTTAAAAGGTTTTTATAAGCCTCTATACTTTTCTATAACAGGTGAACTAATTAACCTTCAATTAAAACCAGTTCTTCTTCCCAATATCTTTACCAGAACTATCATGCAGTAGATTTAAAATAGTTGCTCTAACAAAATCCTCATTGCTTTGATTTGCAGTTTTTTTGAATACAGATTTTGAGCATTTTATCTGCTTGTCTATTGCCTTTATTTTTTAATTGAGTTTTTATTTACATTTTAAATATTATCACATTTCCTGGTTTCCCCTGAGAAACCCGCTATCCCACCCCTACTGCTTCTATGAGGGTGCTCCCTCACCCACCCACCCAATCCATCCCACTTCCCCAACATGACATTCCTTTACACTAGGACATCGAGCCTTGACAAGACCAAGGGCTTCTTCTCCCATTGATTCCCCACAAGGCCATCCTCTGCTAAATATGTGGATAGAGCCATAGGTCCATTCCTGTATTCTCTAGGGATGTAGTTTGATCACTGAGACCTCTGAGGGGTCTGGTTGGTTGATATTGTGTTTTTATATTCAAATGCCTTGAGCTACTTCAATCCTTTTTCTAACTTTTCCGTTGGAGACCCTGTTCTCAGTTCAATGGTTGGCTGCAAGCATCCACCCCTGTATTTTTAAGGATTTGGCAGAGTCTCTCAGCAGACAGCTATATCAGTGACCTGTCATCCACTTCATGGCATCCACAATACTATCTGGGTTTGGTGGCTATAGATGGGATGCATCCCCATGTGGGACAGTCTCTGAATGGCCTTTCAGGCTCTAATTCACACTTTGTCTCCTTATTTCCTTCTGTGAGTATCTTTGTTCCACCTTCTGAGAAGGTCTGAAGCATCCACATTTTAGTCTTCCTCCTTCTTGAGATTCTTTTGTTTAGAATGAACTGTTCTATAGAAGTCTGTTAAATCCATTTGGTTCATAACAACTATGAGTTTTTCTGGGTCTCAGTTTAGTTTCTGTTTCCATGATCTGTCCATTGATGGGATTGAGGTGTTGAAGTCTCTCACTATTATTTTGTGAGGTGCAATGTGTACCTTGAATTTTAGTAAAGTTTCTTTCATGAATGTGGCTGCCCTTGAACTTGTAGCAAAGATATTCAGAACTGAGAGTTCACGTTGGTCAATTTTTCCATTGACAAGTATGAAGTGTCCTGCCTTTTCTTTTTTAATACTTTTTGGTTGAATATCGATTTTATTAAATATTAGAATGGCTACTCCAGCTTGTATCTTGGGGACCATTTATGTTAGGAAGAAGTTGACACATTTACTTGGAAACTATTTTCCCCAGTCTTACTCTGAGGAAGTGTCTGTCCTTGTTACTGAGTTATGTTTCCTGTATGCAGCAAAATGCTGGGTCCTATTTATGTATCTAGTCTGTTAGTCTATGTCTTTTTATTGGGTAACTGAGTCCATTGATGTTGAGAGATATTAGGGATCAATGATTGTTTCCTATTACTTTGTTGTTAAGGGTAGAACTATGTTAGTATGGCTATCTTCTTTTGATTAGTTGAAAGAAGATTGATTTCTTACTTTGTCTACGGTGTAGCTTATTTCCTTGTGTTGGAATTTTCTATCTATTATCCTTTGTAAGGCTAAATTTGTGGAAATAAATTGTGTAAATTTGGTTTTGTCATGGAATATCTTGCTTTTTCCATCTATGGAAATGGAATGTTTTCCTAGATATAGTAGCCTGGGCTGGTCTCTTGGGGTCTGTATGACATCGGCCCAGGATCTTCTGGCTTTATGTGGTGTTTGGAATATTATGTGACAGGAGGAATTTCTTTTCTAGTTCAATGTAATTGGTATTCTGTAGGCTTCTCAGATGCTTATGGGCATCTCTTTCTTTAGGTTAGTGCAGTTTTCTTCTATAATTTTGTCAAAGATATTTATTGACCATTTAACTTAGGACTCTTCACCCTCTGCTACATATATTAATCTTAGGTTTGTGTCCAGAATTTCTTAGAAGTTTTGGGTTAGGAACTTTTTGCCTTTTGCATTTTCTTTGACAGTTGTTTCAATGTTTTCTATGATATCTTCTATCCCTGAGATTCTCTCTTCTATCTCTTATATTCTGTTGGTGATAATTGCATCTATGACTCCTGATATCTTTCCTCAGTTTTCTATCTCTAGGGTAGGGTAGTCCCTTTGTGATTTCTTTATTCTTCCTATTTCCATTTTAGAGACCAGATGTTTTTGTTCAATTCCTTCACCTGTTTGGTTGTGGTTTCCTATAGTGCTTTAATAGATGTTGTGTTTCCTCTTTAAGGGCTTCTACCTGTTTACCTGTGTTGTGCTGTATTTCTTAAAGGGAGTTATTTATGTCCTTTTTTTTTTTTTTTTCGGAGCTGGGGACCGAACCCAGGGCCTTGCGCTTGCTAGGCAAGCGCTCTACCACTGAGCTAAATCCCAAACCCCTATTTATGTCCTTCTTAAAGTCATATAATATCATCATCAGATGTGATTTTAAATTAGAATCTTGCTTTTCCGGTTTGCTGGGGTATCCTGGACTTTCTGTGTTCAGAGAACTGGATTCTGAAGATGCCAAGTGGCCTTGGTTTCTGTTGCTTATGTTCTTGCACTTGCCTCTTTTTTTCTTTTTTTTTTTTTTCTTCAGAGCTGGGGACCAAACCCAGGGCCTTGGGCTTGCTAGGCAAGCGCTCTACCACTGAGCTAAATCCCCAACCCCACACTTGCCTCTTACCATCTGGTTATCTCTGCTGTTCGCTGGTCTTGCTGTCTTTGACAATGGTTTGGCTTTCCTGTACTCTCATGTGTCAGCACTCCTTGGAGATCAGCTCTCTCCCAGTGGTTGACTTATCCTGTGGCATACGTTCATTTCTGGGCAAAGACAGAATCTGGAAGGATCCTGTCCCAGACTGCTCCTCAGCTCCCTCTTCCGAGGCCTTCAGGTGGGTCTTCAGAGCAGAACTGGCAGTTCTATCTGTGATCTCAGGTGTGTCAGTACTCCTGGGAGATTAGCTTTCTCCCAGGTGAATCTGGACACAGAGGACTGTGTCACAGGTTCAGCTCAGGGTGCAGAAGGAAACTAGAAAGATCCCAGACCTTGTCCCAGACTGCTCTACACTGCTCCTCAGCTCCCTAGTCCCAATGGCTCCAGGTAGGTTCTTTGGAGCAGAAGTGGTGGTTTCCCCCATGGACCCAGGTGTGTCAGTACTCCTGGAAGACTAGCTCTCTCCCACAGCGTTCTGGGCACAGAGAGGTATGGCATAGGGTCAATTCCAGGTGCAAATAGATACAAGTCTATTCAAGTCTTTTGTGTATTTTTTTAATTAATTTCTTGTTATATTTGTTATATGTGTGTGTGTTACATACTCTTTTCTTATTATATTAAAAATAGACAGCTTATATTTCCTATATTTTAATGTAATTCTTTAGCAATAAGATAGGTTGTAAAATTTTTGTTCTACATATCCTCTCTTTTTTTCTTTCGAAGGTTCCATCAGTGTGCTCTCAGGAGCTTTTAATTGAGCCAATCTTATACATTCATTTTATTACTACTACCTATGCATTTTGACCTATATCCTAAACCAAGATTGACCAAATGAATTTAAATAAGGAAATTTTTTCTTATATATTTTCTAGTAGTTTTGATTGAGACCTTACATTTAAACCTTTAATCTATTTTAAGCTAATAATTTATATTATATGGGGCATTTTTATACTTACGCAGGAAAATATAAGATTTTCAGCTATGTTTATTTAATTGTCTTTTGTCCAATTGATTTTTTTTTTGTTGTTGCCATGTAACTCAAAGGTCAGTTGGCACATTGATTTATTTCTTCAATTTCTATTCCGTTCACTGCCATTATAAATCAATCAACCAATCTATCTTTCTATCTATCTATCTATCTGTCTGTCTGTCTGTCTGTCTGTCTATCTATCTATATGTGAGATATATATATATACATATATATATATATATATATATATATATATCACAGAACTATCCTGCTTTGATTGCTAAAGCCTTATGATACGATTTTTAGATCATTATTAAAATGGTTTAATGCATTGTAGAATGGTTTTAAGGGTAATTCTGGAGTCAGTGAGGTGACTCAGCAGATAAATAATTCCTCTTGTGTGAGATAAACAACCTGAGTTTAATCTCTGGAGCCCATAATAGGAACCAAAGACAACTGGCTCTTAAGAGTTGTCGTTCAACCTCCACGCCAACAAGATAGTTTGAGCTTCTGTACAAGGTGGTAGCTGTAAGGCTTCCACATGCAGTGACAAGGAAACCATCATTTTTTAGCTGTGTTTGTTTAATATTTTCTAGTGATATATTGGTCAAATGAAGTCAAATGATCAAAATGAAATTCAAGGTATATAGTAATAGATTCTACCTATACTTAGGGGAGAAAAAATTGCATTGAATCCCACTGAAATGATGGATTTGACATACACCATATGAAACAATAAATAATGTTTGAAATTGATAAATTTATAGATTAGCTTTTGACATCTAACAAATAATTAGTATTAATAGGCATTTTAATAACATCATCAGCCTATTAATTTAAAATACAGATTGTAAAACATAAATTAAGCAGTTACAGTATATGAATCTCAATAGATACTTGAGGACAATTGGAGGAAATATGTCTACTTTTATCATTATTTCAATGGATGACTCTATTGAAATGACATTTTCAATGGTATTTGGCAGAGCTTTATAAGTCCTATGACTAAAACTATATAGAATCCAAGAGAATGTTTCATAAAGAGTCCAATAGCAATTCAATTGAAATATTTTATGAAATGTGCTAAGAAGGGAAATATTACTCAATAAATACATTTTACGTGAGTTTCAATGTGCCTTCTGATTATTAATATTTTCAACTTCTCATCCTCTGGGAAAACCTAAGACACAAACCTACAGATATAGTTGAGAGGGATTATTTAGATTTGGTGAGGTTTTAGGCATGCCTGTGAGGGATTATCAGGTTCATTGAGGGGAAAAGACACTTGTGAAAAGAGGACATCTCTTCTCGGGATTTTGGTCCTAGAGTTAATCAAAATAAGGGAGTTAATAGGCATGATAGTTATCCCTCATTGCTTTCTCACTTTGGACACGAGCTGCCTCAAGCCCCTGCCACCATGACTCACCTGTCATCATGAGCTCTGTCCTTGAACTGCCAAAATGAAGCTTTTCTTTCTGTAGTTTATAAAATACTTTTTGTCACAGTATTTTATGGAAATAAAGTGGAAAAGTAACAAGAGATATCTTTGAGTCATAAATTAATTGTTGTTTCTGGGCATTAATTGATCATATGTGGAAATTATTAAAGTTAACTTAAAACATTTGTTTCAGTTTCCTACTGAAACAATGCTAACTTTGAAATATTTGTTGATGATTTAGGTTATAGCATATATGACAAATTACATAAAATGAAACAAAATACTAATAATAGCCACTTGTTAGTTGTACAAATGTCTAAAGTATGAACCTTAGAACAATTTTGCAGGAATGACCTAGCTTCCATACAACATAAACATTTTTATTTTGACAGTGGGGCCACTGATCATTTCATCAGCCCAATTTACCTCCTGTTTCTGAACTCAAACTCTTGTTTCCATATATAAAGAGATTATTTTCCTTGACCCAGATTTTAGTCTCACCATGACAGTCATTTCTCCAACATTAAGAGGTTTGACAAGATTTCTTAGGGTTGATTAGTGCTTCCAAATTGCAGCCCTTCAATGTTGGATCACACGAAAGGAAGAAAGCCTTACCCACATGAAGCCACAACATTAGTGACACCGAGGTGGATATAGTTCCTCTATCAGGCACAAATTGTCTCTCAAAAAGGGTCTTTAAATAAATCAGAAAAGATAGGTTAGCTCCAGGTATAATGAAAGTTTTAAAAATTCTGATTATGTTGGTGTTCAAAAAGAATAAAATCCGGCAGAAACACAAAATGTTTCTTACGTTTTCATGTAAAAATCGCAAAGATGAAGTTAAAATAATATTGTAGTCATAAAAACTTTCAATTTTTTTAATGACAGGAAAGATTCACAATATTAAAACAATACAAAAGAGTATAACTATTTCAGATCATTCTAGCCTAAGAAACACTCATGTCTTCATCCCTAAACACTATAAAAATAAACTCCTAATACCACTGAACGTTAGAAAATGTAAGAGCATTTTGCCAGACATAATATCAGATTTTATGCATTGCATTACGAGCTACAAAAAGGTTACGTTCCTGAGTTTATACCTTTTCTTCCTGAATATAGCTATGTATGTTTATGAGTAAGAGAGTCTGTGAGTATGTGTATATGAGTGTGTGAGAGTATGTGTCTGTGTGCATATATAGAATATGAATATGTGAATTCATGTCTGTCTGTCTGTATAAGTGTGTGTGTGTGTGTGTGTGTGTATGAGTGGGTGAGAGAAAGACAATATGTTTGAATCTGTGCGTGTGTGTGTGTGTGTGTGTGTGTGTGTGTGTATGATATATGTATTCAAGGGTATGTGAGAGTGTTCATGAGTAAATACTTGTTCAAGTCTGTGCTGGTACAATCTTCAGAAATCATTTTTAACACACCATCTACCTTTTTATTCAGACAGTGTCTATCATTGGCCTGAAATGTGCCTACAAGGCTGGATGGACTGGTCAGTAAATCCCAGAGGTCATCTCTATTCTGCACCAAACTGCTATAACCAGCTTTATCATCACTATTAAATGGTAGCAGCCACAAATATCATGTTATGTTTGAGTAACAGTTTTCTGCCTGTCTCTCAATATGCTCATGAGGCCAAAGGTAAGAAACTTTTTCCACATAATTTTTTTTCTGTGCCTCCAGTTTGAGATCCAAAGCAAATATCTCCTTAGCCACCCCACAAAAAGACAATGAAGTTATTTAATTTCTTCATTCTAATATTTTCTTCTGAATAACTCATCTTCTTTCATTGAAAAAAATCTCTGATCTATTCTCATGTAAATAACTCATAATACAAAACTGAGTGGTCTACACACAAAACGGGGGCATGAGATTTGGAGAAAACCTTGAGATGTGTTCCAACAAGAGAAGGATGGGTTTCAGAGAAGGAAATAAGAATTAAAAAATGAGCATCTTCTATAAATATATAAAATAGCTAAATAAAAAATATCTGGGCAAACCACTCCATTAAAAAAGTTCCTTTACCAAGCAGTTCTTAAATCATTCAAAAAATTCTTAGAATTTTACACTTAAAAAGGAAAGAAAATGAAGTTGTTGTTTTAATAAATAAGAACATTTATTGGAATATAAGACCTTGAGTCATATTATTTTTCAAATGCTAAACCAGGTATCTAAGAATGGGTTTTTGTTTTTTATAGATTCTGTACTTTCCACAGATGTGCTCCATATATTCCATAGCATGCCAAGAAGAGCTTTTGCTCTATTGGGACTTAAGCTGAAGCATGAATCATTTATGTATACTATCTGTCAAGCTAGTTAAAAGAACCTTCATATTGACATATTAACACGTGTAACCATTCATCTCTACCTCTGGGCTCTTGATGTAGATTCATAAAACACTAATTAATACATGCTTCTAACAGTTTGAGGCACCATAGCATTGACATGAACAAGCTCAATTGTCACCACTTAGTTGCAGATTTTATGTATTCTAGTTCTGGTAAATGGCATGGTAGAGCAAGGTATAATGTATAAAAGTATCAAAGAACACGTCCTTGCTTCAGGTTAAGGAATGATGACAGCTTTCAGATCAAGAGTTATTGAGTTGGAGAATTGAAACAGCAAAAGAAAGAAAGAAAAAGGAAGGAGGAAAGAAAGAAAGAAAAAGAAAGAAAGAAAGAAGGAAGGAAGGAAGGAAGGAAGGAAGAGAAGGAAGGGAGAGAAAAAGGAAAAAACAAAGAAAATATGGAAAACCTAGTCAGTCATACTCTTTATAGGTAAATGGAAATCAGAGTATTAAACAAAAAAGCTGATAATATTCAGAAAGTAAAGAGATTATGTAACTTTCCCCTGAAATTCTAATTAATAATTTAATTGAATAATTTTAAGAAATTAGGATAACACTCTAAGTATTTTGTTTTAGAAAAATTATCCTAAGATGGTTTAATAGTTACTTTTCTATCTTGATAAAATTCCTCAATTCCAAGCAATTTACAGATGAAAATATTTGTTTTGACTTATAATCCAGAAGATAGGACTATTATGGCAGAGAGGCATGGCAGCAAGTCGCAGTCATAGTAGGAGGAGCATAGTGGAAGGAAGAGGAAGAAGAAGGAGGAGGAGGAGGAGGAGGAGGAGGAGGAGGAGGAGGAGGAGGAGGAAGAGGAAGAGGAGGAGGTGGAGAAATGGGAAGTGGGACAAGGCTCTTGCTCTTGAAGTCCAGCTCCAGCTCCAGTGTTGCACTGGCTACTGCAAGGCTCCAAAGTTTCCAACAACAGCAACATCAACTGGGAAGAAATTGTTTAGATACCAGTCTTGTGGGTAATATTGCCATTCGAATTTCCACATTCCATTCCTAGGTTCACACTCCTGAACACAAATACCATAGATGCATAACTGTCTTAAAATACATTGTACATTAGTCCAATTTCAAAAGTCCTCACAGTTTTTAACGGAATGAATATTATTCAAAATCCCAAATTATCTTCTGAGACTCAAAGCAATTTCTTTCTTTCTTTTTTTTTTTTTATTAACTTGAGTATTTCTTATTTACATTTCGAGTTTTATTCCCTTTCCCGGTTTCCGGGCCAACATCCTCCTAACCCCTCCCCCTCCTCTTCTATATGGGTGTTCCCCTCTCCATCCTCCCCCCATTACCGCCCTCCCCCCAACAATCTAGTTCACTGGGGGTTCAGTCTTAGCAGGACCCAGGGCTTCCCCTTCCACTGGTGCTCTTATCAGGATATTCATTGCTTCCTATGAGATCAGAGTCCAGGGTCAGTCCATGTATAATCTTTAGGTAGTGGCTTAGTCCCTGGAAGCTCTGGTTGCTTGGCATTGTTGTTGATAAGGGGTCTCGATCCCCTTTGAGCTCTTTCAGTTCTTTCTCTGATTCCTTCAACGGGGTCCTATTCTCAGTTCAGTGGTTTGCCCCTGGCATTCGCCTCTGTATTTGCTGTATTCTGACTGTGTCTCTCAGGAGAGATCTACATCCGACTCCTGTCGGCCTGCACTTCTTTGCTTCATCCATCTTGTCTAATTGAATGGCTGTATATGTATGGGCCACATGTGGGGCAGGCTCTGAATGGGTGTTCCTTCAGTCTCTGTTTTAATCTTTGCCTCTCTCTTCCCTGCCAAGGGTATTCTTGTTCCCCTTTTAAAGAAGGAGTGAAGCATTCACATTTTGATCATTCCTCTTGAGTTTCATTTGTTCTAGGCATCTAGGGTAATTCAAGCATTTGGGCTAATAGCCACTTATCAATGAGTGCATACCATGTGTGTTTTTCTGTGATTGGGTTACCTCACTCAGGATGATATTTTCCAGTTCCAACCATTGCCTACGAATTTCATAAAGTCATTGTTTTTGATAGCTGAGTAATATTCCATTGTGTAGATGTACCACATTTTCTGTATCCATTTCTCTGTTGAAGGGCATCTGGGTTCTTTCCAGCTTCTGGCTATTATAAATAAGGCTGCGATGAACATAGTGGAGCACATGTCTTTTTTATATGTTGGGGCATCTATTGGGTATATGCCCAAGAGATGTATAGCTGGATCCTCAGGCAGTTCAATGTCCAATTTTCTGAGGAACCTCCAGACTGATTTCCAGAATGGTTGTACCAGTCTGCAATCCCACCAACAATGGAGGAGTGTTCCTCTTTCTCCACATCCTCACCAGCATTTGCTGTCACCTGAGTTTTTGATCTTAGCCATTCTCACTGGGGTGAGGTGAAATCTCAGGGTTGTTTTGATTTGCATTTTCCTTATGACTAAAGTTGTTGAACATTTCTTTAGGTGTTTCTCAGCCATTCGGCGTTCCTCAGCTGTGAATTCTTTGTTTAGCTCTGAACCCCATTTTTTAATAGGGTTATTTGTCTCCCTGCAGTCTAACTTCTTGAATTGTTTGTATATTTTGGATATAAGGCCTCTATCTGTTGTAGGATTGGTAAAGATCTTTTCCCAATCTGTTGGTTGCCGTTTTGTCCTAACCACAGTTTCCTTTGCCTTACAGAAGCTTTGCAGTTTTATGAGACCCCATTTGTCGTTTCTTGATCTTAGAGCATAAGCCATTGGTGTTTTGTTCAGGAAATTTTTTCCAGTGCCCATGTGTTCCAGATGCTGCCCTAGTTTTTCTTCTATTAGTTTGAGTGTATCTGGTTTGATGTGGAGGTCCTTGATCCACTTGGACTTAAGCTTTGTACAGGGTGATAAGCATGGGTCGATCTGCATTCTTCTACATGTTGCCCTCCAGTTGAACCAGCACCATTTGCTGAAAATGCTATCTTTTTTCCATTTGATGGTTTTGGCTCCTTTGTCAAAAATCAAGTGCCCATAGGTGTGTGGTTTCATTTCTGGGTCTTCAATTCTGTTCCATTGGTCTATCTGTCTATCTCTGTACCAATACCATACAGTTTTTTATCACTATTGCTCTGTAATACTTCAAAGCAATTTCTTAACTGTGACTATATATATATATATATATATATATATATATATATATTACATACTTGGAACATATAATGAAGCAATATATTGTAATGGTGCCATAGTGAGGATGTACTAAGCGAAAATAAAAACAAAACCCAGAAGGACAAATACAAAACTATTATGCTCCATATCTCAGGTCTCTCATTTTAGTGTATTAAAGGATGAATGTCATATTTAGAGTTTCTATTGCTCTATCAAAAGCAAATGTGGGAGGAAAGGGTTGAGTTTGGCTTAAACCCTTCAACACCACTGTTCTAACTGAGGAGCTCAAGCAGGGCAGGTACCTGGAGGTAAGAGCTAATGCAAAGGCCATGGGAAAATGCTGCTTACTCATGGCTTGTTCAGCCTGCTTTCCTAAAGACCATAGGGCCACTAGTCCAGGGATGGCACCATCTACAATGGGAAGGGCCTTCTCCTGTAAATTGCTAATCAAGAAAATGCCTTACAAGCTTGCTTACAGCCTTGTTTTTAGGAAGCATTTTCTCAATTAAAGTTCTCTCCTCTCAAATGACTTTACTTTGTGCCAAGTGAATGTAAAATTATTCAAACACTGTAGAAGGCCAAGCTCCTCCAGTTCTGCTGCCTATAACAGCTTCTCTTGGACTATTGCTATTTCCAGTATGCATCCCTCCTTACCCTCCTCACTCATCTCCTCACATCCATGGTTCTGTCATCTTGAGGAACTCAGGATCTTTCCTGAAACCCAGGCTTTGTCTTACTTTCTTCACACAATGGTTTCTCAGTGTCTTCATACAATAACTCTCTTACTTGTTACATTAGCTCTCTGAAACATCAGAGGAAGAATCCACAAGCAAGTCACCCTATTCTCTTTCCTGTCTGCATAGTCCATACCACATGTGTGACAATGCCAAGTTTGGCTAAAAGCTCAAGATGGACCTTAAATCTGTTGGATCATATTAGAGAAAACTTTTGTATAAATTGATTTCTAGGAACAGAAAGCTACACAAACCCTTTTCTTTTACAGGTTATAAACTTAGCTGCCTGGGGTGTTGACATGAGTGTACATTTCCCATTACTCAAATGCAGAGACAGAGACCTCGCCTTGGTAGCTCTAATCTTTACAATTACAACTCTCTTTCAACATATGCTTTTGATGCTGCATTAAGCTTTATAATTTTCTTTTTCTTCAAACATTACATTTTGTAATTTTTTTCTTCCTCACTTGCTCTTTTTTCATGGAGACCCATATAAGAGTTATTAGTAATAACCATTCCATAGCCTCAAATTTATGTTAAAATTTCTTCCTTAAGAAATTAATCTATTACTTTTTTATTGGATTTTTAAAATTTACATTTTAAATGTTATCCCCTTTCCCAGTTTTCCCTCCAGAAATCCACTATCACATTCTCCCTCCCCCTGCTCCTATAAGGGTGCTCCCTTACCCACCCACCCACTACCTCCAAACCTCTGTGCCCTGATATTCCTCTTCACTGGAGAATCGACCCTTGATAGTACCAAGGGCTTCTCCTTCCATTTATGTCTAACAAGGCCATCCTCTGCTACATAAACGGCTAGAGCCATAGATCCATCCCTGTGTACTCTTAGGATGCAGTATTGTCTGGATTTGGTATCTTTATATGGGATGGATTCCCCAGGTAGAGCAGTCTCTGGGTGGCCTTTCCTTCAGTCTTTGCTTCACTCTTTGTCTCCATATTTCCTCCTGTGAATATTTTTGTTCTCCCTTCTAAGAAAGTCAGAAACATCCTTACTTTGTTCTTTCTTCTTCTTGAGCTTCATGTGGTTTGTGAATTGTATCTTGGTTTTACCAGCTTGCAATCCCACCAACAATGGAGGAGTGTTCCTCTTTCTCCACATTCTTTCCAGCATCTGCAGTCACCTGAGTTTTTCATCTTAGCCATTCTGACTTGTGTGAGATGGAATCTCAGAGTTGTTTAGATTTGCATTTCTCATGTAAATCAGCATTACATGAACTCTCAGAATATGGGTGGAAAACAATCAGATTTTAGGAAAAAAAATTCAAATTGATAGTCTTTAGCCCAATTGCTGATAGAGACTTTGTTTCCCCCTAAAACATCTTGAGCTGGTCCTCTTTTGTCCACATTGCTTTTCATACTACTGTAACTGCCTCCTCAGTTCTATTAATAACATTCAACCACTTTTCTAGTTAAAATTTCAAAAATCTTATACATTTCTCCAAAAACCATAACATCAGATTATTCACAGCAACAGCCCATTCCACGGTACTATCTCTGTATTAGTTATTTTTTGTTGTTGTTAATGAATTCCATGATGAAGTCAAGTCAATGAATACTATAGAAAGAGCTTTATTTGGGTTTATAGCTCCAGAGGAAGACTATAATCATGGGTGAGGCTTGGTGGCCATAGCAGATAACCAGAGCAGGAGTCTACGATATCACATCTCCATCCATAAAAAGGAAAGAGAAAGTAAACTGGGAGTGGGTGAGGCCACAAACTCTCAACCAAGTGACATATTTCCTTTAGCCTCCCTCCTAAATATATTTATCACCTCTCTAAATAATACTAACAAGTGGGAACAAAGTTTTCAGCCAGACCTTAAGGAGAAAACTTTTCCAAACTGCTGTAGATAGTGAGGATAGTCATGTCATGGGAATTGGAAGATCAGAAGAAAAGATGAGTACCAGAAAGCCCCAGTGTGGAAGAGGGAAAACATTCCCTTTTCTCTGTTGGTTTAACTCAGTCTTCAAATTTAACTAATAAGAGACAGATTAATGTGGAAAACCCTCACTATTTAGTATATGTAAATTTCACCAGCAATGATTAGAATGTAGTACATATCTTCCATCATAATAAGAAGAGAAAGCTAAAAACATTCACAAAAGAACATACAAGAAAGTTCCATACAGTGGTAGTGAATATTTTAAAAAAGCTTTAGCGATTTAAAACTTGGCATAGAAGATAGTTCTGCTTATTGTAGCTGATCCATCAGAAGTAGGGAGACAGTGGCAGGAGGCACTCAGGCCAGATGTAGATACATGACTTGATCTACGTCTCTGGTGATCAAATGTAGGTGCCAAGTAAAATTAAGGAATCTTTAAATATATATAACCTGGGTCCTCTTCTAGAAGGGTCTGGCCTAGGGTACAGCTGTTTTAAAGCTCTCAAGAGGACTGTAATGTTCACCAAGTTCTAAGGACTTGCCACCTGGGAAGAGTATGATTCTGGGAGGAAACGATTTCAGGAGGCAGGGAGCAGCCACTTCAGGCAGCAAATAAGAACAATTTTTCTCCAAGGTTGCTGGGGTGAAAGGAGGTCCCATTCATTGGTAAACAGAAGTTTCTACATCTGTACAATTGCTCACCTTACATAAAAACACTTGCACCCTGATCTTTATCTCCTTTTAGAAACACAGATGTGTGGGAAGAGCAAACCACCACAGGGTAGCAGCTTTGCAGGGAAGGGGCACAGAGAGGGTCATGGATAAAACAGCAGGGATCTACATCTGTATCCAAAGTGATGTGCTGCCTCAGTTATTTATGGAGAAGAGCTTCTTTACCCACAAACCCTTCCTTTGGCTAAATTCTTCAGCTAGAAAAGTATTAGGGAGCAGAATCCATGCTGAGTACCCTGAAGAACAGAGGGGTTAATGAACACTTGTGAAACTTAGCCACCCTACAATTCAATGAATAATCAAAGGTACCCAAGCTTCCCCAGGTAAACAAATTGCAAACCTGGCAGTAAAGAGACTATAATCCTTAGAATTATAACCCATATACGTCTCTTAATGTGGATACTAATGAAAGATCGCTGCTCATAATGATCGGCTACCTCCCATCTCCCTTGAAACTTGAATACAATACACTGGCCTTTTGTTAATAAATATTATGTGCCTGAATCTCATGCACAGTAAAGTATAACTGGCAGCTATACATATCTATCACTTCCACAGCCTACCTGGAGGGAATAAGTACAAGAATAACTCCCATCTCCAATTTTGTTTACATACTGAACTAAAGTAAAGAATAAATACATAGAGGCTAGTACAGTAGGGGCACAAGGGACTCACAGAATGAGCTTTGAAACACTAAAGCTGTGCAGTGCGTTCAGCAGCCTTTAGCGTGGCTCCAAGAGATTGCCTGATTTTTAATTTGCTGTACAGATTCTCAGTATGAACAAATGAATATGACACTTATTTGCAAATGAAAGTGTCATTGTTACAAAAAACATAAATTTAAATTAATCATATTTAAAATACCCTTGAACAGAGCCTGCCCCTTGCTGATCAATGCAACTTTGAGCAAGTCAGTTAAATTGTTTTAAGCCTCTGCTCTCCAATCTCTAAGGTAAGGTCATAATTATCTCACAGAGTGGAGAGGGCTAACATAAATAACCTGTCAAAAGTCCACTATCCATGGTTGAACATTCCTGCACTCTTGTAGCTGGTGCTAATGTATTAATGTCATCTGCTTTCAAAACTCAGACAAGTTTACTCAACAGTAGAGCCAGAGGCATTTCCACAGTTACACAAACTGTTTGGTACACCTAGTCATAACATAGCATGGATGGCCTTTATAAAGCAAATAATAATTTCAAATCATTCCAGTTTCCATCTAACACCAAAATTCAGTATTTCTAATCCTTCCTGTTGCTTTTTTGCTTTTTGTGTGCCAGTGTTTTCTCCACCCTTGCATTTTTCTGATTTAAGGAATATGATTCAGCAGAAGAACTGGGAAAGTGTACAAAATGGCCTACTGTAGAGGCTATACTAATTTTCTATGCTGTTGTACCATATTATGAAACAGTGGCAACCACCCACACATGTGTATTCATCACAAGGTATGCTGGACAGAATTTCAAAACATTTCTATTGTGTTTATTACACTGTGTTGGCATGGTTTGTTCTTTAATTGGTACCTAGAGACTGCCTTTTCTAATGAGCATTGAATCCTCCATTGTAACCACAAGGTCACTACGAATAGGAAGAGGACCTGGTTTACCAGTCTTTATTTTGTATATCTCCTGGGTCAGTCACCTTGTACTTCAGGAGTATCAGCCTACAACCAGGTGATATCTAAACCATCCCATTACCTTCAAGGTACAAAGAAGCTGACTTGGTAATCTTACTGTCAACTTTCACAATGTCCTTTTTCAGGTCCACAAAGGTTGTTGTCCTAAACCTGAAGTCTCTCTGAACAGCAGAGCCTCAAAAGACCCATTTTCCTATCATAAGAACACCCCCAAGAAGGAATTGGTAACCATGGCTATATTATTTTGAAATATTTCTCCATTTTGATTAAATGATTGCAGTTTCTCAGAACCACAGTAATCAGACTTATCTCCCTGGATTACTGCCCATGCTTCCCACATACCTCCTCAAAATGGTTGCTCTCAGAAATACTTATTCTACCCTCCACCCCCATTCTCTTACTCAATAGTCATAGTCTGTGGACACTCCTACCAATGGCCATTCTTTTACCCCCAACCTTCATGTCCTATTCCTATTTTTCTTCCTGTAAATATGCCTAATCTGCCAGCAGCCAGCCAGTTCTGTGATTGATCTAGAAATTCTACTTCTACAGGTTGTCCTGGAGCAAATCTGCTCACTCTAGAAGCTGTTACTTTTCTGGTCTGTCTTTCTTCCTGACAACTTCTCAGGATCAACCATCCTACTAGGGTCAGCTCATCCTTCTGGTATTAAGACCTTCTTCATACCACATTTCAGAACTGAAACTGAGACAAGTGTCAGCCAGACCACATCCTGACCAGAATGGCTGGCTGGCCCATATGCATGTCTGTTAAACCTTAATGTTCATGCCCACAAGCCACAGGTAGATTCAGAGTCAATAGGGTTCTTTGTCTCTCTTTTTTAGCTGATTGAAGCTCTAGCTGAATGTCTTTTACCTGCCTTTCGTCACTCTTGCCTTTAATTGGTCTGCTGGGGTGGCAGCCAGGCCCATTCAGATGAGAATCCCAGACCTGCAGATTTTGCCCTACCTCTCTTACCAGTTCTTTCTGCCTTCTGGGAGGGATCCCATTTTCTCATCATGTTCTAGCCATCAGAGCACCTTGTAGAAAGACTAGAAGCAGATAATAGGCCACTGACAGACAGGACTACACCACAACTAATACTGCCTGTTTGTGTATGCCTCCTGCTTTCTTTTTATATTTTAGGCCACACATCTAGGCTCCAGAGAGGGCCTCAAGGGTGTGGGGTCACAGGATTTCTTTATTCCTTTTCATAATATGGGCACATTGAATTCCTCTCCTTTTTTAGCTTTTCACCATTCTTGTTTCCTTAATTGGCGTATTGAGGACAGGGAGAATAGCCAGGCTTGTTAGGGCTGTCAGAGACTGTAATAATTCCAGTAATACACAATAACACACACACATAAACACACACACACACACATACACACACACACACACACAGGAGATGGAGAAATGGTAGGTAGGGAATATGTAAATCATAGCAGTTCACAAAGAATTATGGCTGTTTCAAAAACTCCAGCTCGAAAGACAAAATGCTTAACAAGAATCTTAGCCAAGTTCAGAATCTCAGTTCCGAACGGGGTTCACAGTATTTTGTGAACTGATATTCATAGGAAACAGCTGCATCTGTGTTAGATGTTGTGATAGGTAAATTCGAATGTAGATAAATGTGAGGACTGGGATATTTCTGGCCCAATTAAATCAGTTTGAGCTGTCTCTATGTTTAGTCTCCTAAGTAGGC
>NC_141538.1:90900000-90905000 GCF_021556685.1 Rattus norvegicus
AAATCAGTCGTTTTTCATTGTATCTGTATCCCTGTTCCCTGCTCTTACAAAATTTATAACTTGGAGATGAGAAACCCTCTCTTCCTCGTTGATTCTTGTCTTTTCTGACTTTCTAATCTATCAAACCACCATTTGCTTGGCCCATCAGAAACCCATTCTACTTTGTGCAATGTAATATTACTGATTCTAAAGTAAAAGCTAAAAGTATTTAAAAATCTTTTAAACTAATTGTTGGAATATTGTCCTCTGATGTAGTCAGCTAATTCACTCGCTTCTTTTCTAGTCAACGGTCACCCTCCCCGATGTCACACAAACTGAAAGAAAATTTCCAGAATGTGGAGAACATTAAAATATTTGTTCACTATCTTGTCATTGCTTTTATTGCTGGAAAGAACAATGATCAAAGACCAAGAGTAATGACAACATGACAAAAGCAATTCTTATAAAGGAAAGTATTTAAATGGGCATGAGGGGTCCCCTTATAATATTACAGGGTTAGTTCATGATTATCATGGCAGAAAGCAGACACACAGTTAGAGTAGCTGAGAGCTTAAATCCTGATCCACAGGAATAAGGGAGATAAACCGGTGCCTGCCCATCTCTTCCTTTTGAAACCTCAAAGTCCACCCCAGGTTCATACCCCTTCTAATTATCCCCACATCTCTAAATCCTTTCCAAACAGATCCACTAGCTGGGGACCAAAGCATTGAAACAGAAATGTCTGTGGATACCTATTGGGCCATTCTCATTCAGACTACCACAATCACATTGTTAGCTTGCTGGTGGGGGGTGGAGGTTGGTGAGGCAAAGGGAGAGGGGGAGGGGGGCAAAGAAAGGGAAGAATAAACAAAAACATGTTCCTGTCTCATATTTAATAAACAAGTAATTTTCAAAAATTAATTGCTCTGGTATGTGATCAACTGCAACAAAGCACTTAGGTAGAAAAAAGTGGTTGTTCTGCTCAGTCTTGGAGCCTTGTGTCTGGTAGAGTGTGAGAGGAACATCGAATACAAAGGGTTAATGCCTGGTTTCTGTCTGTGCTGTCATGAGTTGCATCTGCCACAGAACTGCACCACCAAAGGGCCCCTAGAGATGCAAGAACCAAGTAGAAATTTTACTTATGAACCAAAATATTTAGATGTTTAGGAACTCAATCGAGCTTCTATTAAAAACAATGACACAGCTGCAGTTTGAGCCAATTTTATCCTCCTGCACCGAGAGTTGAATAGACTCAAAAGTAAGGAGGTTAAAGATATATTCTGTTTTATAAAAGTGCTCAGAAAGAGAGACTCTCTTCTCTGGCTTTTTTTCTCATGTCTAGCCTGTTGTCTGCTCAAACTATACCACAGAAAATGAAATGAGGAAATGTCCTTAGCCCTCCAAAGCTTGCTGTCTCCTTCATGCCAGGAAGTGTGAGGCAATGCATACAACCTCCAGGGCCAGCTTAGGTGGCCCATACAAAGAGGGCACTTGTCTCAGTGCACCTGGTAGATCTTTTTTAACCTCCGTTCTGAACTGGGATTTATTTGTTTTTCTTCATAGAAGAATGTAGCTCTCAGTAAGCCTGAAAACATGATATGTCACTGTCTACCCTAATAACCTACCACAGTCTGAAGGAAAGTCAGCTTGCAAGGCCAGCAAATAGAAGCCCATGCCTTAGATCACATTAGGTTTTTCCATTATTAGGTTCTTGTGTGGGCCGTTTTGATATTTTTTTTATTTCTTCTTGATTTTATATATAATATATATATATATATATATATATATTTTACATATGCACACCCACCCACACACATACATTCATACATTCTGGGTCAGTGTGAAAGGACTTCCAGGATACCTCAGGATAAGTGGCACATGTCAATTGGATATATCTAAATGAGTCTCCTATTGGGATTACCTTACCTCAAGAGGACTTCCCCAAACCCAATTTTGATATCTATGACATTCTAGGCTTAGGCCTTCCTGATTTCTTTGCTAATGGGCATTTGTTTTGTTATTGATGCTGTTGTTGTTGTTTGTTTTTTTTGTGTATTCATTTTCTTTTTACTTTCTAAAGGCTATATTTATGGGACCCTCCCTGCCCCTGGGGATCCTCTCCCAATATCAGTCCATGAGGCCAATGGAGCAGCAACAATAGGCAGGGAGGTAGGGAGGTTAGTACATTAATGACACAAGAAACAGCAGTTTGGCATAAATCAAGGATAATATGCTTTGAGGAATAACAAGTATAGCTGTCCTGGGTGAGAAAAGATTACTGGGTGAAGGCTTAAGATACTGAATGCCTCATTTGTATGGGGAAGCTTTTCAGGAATCCCAGGTGCTAGCTGAACAGGTTCCTACAGGGAGAAAGGAAATTGAACTACTCCTAAACTTATAGAGGTGAGGGGTAAGGTCACAGAAGGGGAAATCCCTACTAGTAAAGGGTGTCCTCCATTTTGGTCCAAACACTATCATATAGAAATCTATCTGGAGTCAGAGTGGCTGGGTATAAAATTAACTCAAATAAATCAGTAGCCTTCCTCTATACAAAAGAGAAACAAGCTGAGAAAGAAATTAGGGAAACGACACCCTTCATAATAGTCCCAAATAATATAAAAATACCTCGGTGTGATTTTAACCAAGGAAGTGAAAGATCTGTATGATAAGAATTTCAAGCCTCTGAAGAAAGAAATTGAAGAAGACCTCAGCAGATGGAAAGATCTCCCATGCTCATGAATTGGCAGGATTAATATAGTAAAAATGGCCATTTTACCAAATGCGATCTACAGCTTCAATGCAATCCCCATCAAAATACCAAACCAATTCTTCAGAGAGTTTTACAGAAGAATTTGCAAATTCATCTGGAATAACAAAAATCCCAGGATAGCTAAAACTATCCTCAACAATAAAAGGACTTCTGGGGGAATCCCTATCCCTGATATCAAGCAGTATTACAGAGCAATAGCGATAAAAACTGCATGGTATTGGTACAGAGAAGACATATAGACCAGTGGAATAGAATTGAAGATCCAGAAATGGACCCACACACCTATGGTCACTTGATTTTTGACAAAGGAACCAAAACCATCCAATGAAAAAAGAATATTTTCAGCAAATAGTGCTGGTTCAACTGGAGGTCATCATGTAGAAGAATGCAAATAGATCTATGCTTATCACCCTGTACAAAGCTTAAGTCCAAGTGGATCAAGGAACTCCACATCAAACCAGATACACTCGAACTAATAGAAGAAAAAGTGGGGAAGCATCTCAAACACAGGGCGCTGGAGAAAATTTCCTGAACAAAATACCAATGGCTTATGCTCTAAGATCAAGAATCGACAAATGGGGTCTCATAAAACTGCAAAGCTTCTGTAAGGCAAAGGACACTGTGGTTAGGATAGCCAACAGATTGGGAAAAGATCTTTATCAATCATACAACTGATAGAGGGCTTATATTCAAAATATACAAAGAACTCAAGAAGTTAGACAACAGGGAGACAAATAACCCTATTAAAAATGGGGTTCAGAGCTAAACAAAGAATTCACAGCTGAGGAATGCCAAATGGCTGAGAAACACCTAAAGAAATGTTCAACATCTTTAGTCATAAAGGAAATGCAAATCAAAACAACCCTGAGGTTTTACCTCACACCAGTGAGAATGGCTAATATCAAATCTCAGGTGACAGCATATGCTCGCGACGATGTGGAGAAAGAGGAACACTCCTCCATTGTTGGTGGGATTGCAGACTGGTACAACCATTCAGTCTGGAGGTTCCTGAAATCAGTCTGGAGGTTCCTCAGAAAATTGGACATTGAACTACCTGAGGACCCAGCTATACCTCTCTTGGACATATACCCAAAAGATGCCCCAACATATAACAAAGACAAATGCTTCACTATGTTCATAGCAGCCTTATTTATAAGAGCTAACAGCTGGAAAGATCCCAGATGCCCTTCAACAGAGAATGGATACAGAAAATGTGGTACATCTACACAATGGAATATTACTCCGCTATCAAAAACAATGACTTTATGAAATTCAGAGGCAAATGGATGGAACTGGAAAATATCATCCTGAGTGAGGTAACCCAGTCACAGAAAGACATACATGGTATGCACTCATTGATAAGTGGCTATTAGCCCAATTTCTTGAATTACCCTAGATGCCGAGAACAAATGAAACTCAAGACGAATGATCAAAATGTGAATGCTTCACTCCTTCTTTAAAAAGGGAACAAGAATACCCTTGGGAGGGCATAGGGGGGGCAAAATTTAGAACAGAGGCAGAAGCAACACCCATTCAGAGCCTGCCCCACATGTGGCCCATACATATACAGCCACCAAACTAGATAAGATGGATGAAGCAAAGAAGTGCAGGCCGACAGGAACCGGATGTAGATCTCTCCTGAGAGATACAGCCAGAATAAAGCAAATACATAGGCGAATGCCATCATTAAACCACTGATCTAAGAATGGGACCCCTGTTGAACGAATCTTAGAAAGGACTGAAAGTGCTTGAAGGGGCTTGAGACCCCATGTGAACAACAATGCCAACCAACCAGAGCTTACAGGGACTAAGCTACTACCCAAAGACTATACATGGACTGACCCTGGACTCCAACTGCATATGTAGCAATGAATAGCCTAGTTTGAGCACCAGTGGAAGGGGAAGCCCTTGGTCCTGCCAAGACTGAACCCCCAGTGAACGTGATTGTCGGGGAGAGGGCGGTAATGGGGGGAGGATGGGGAGGGGAACACCCATATAGAAGAGGAGGGGGAGGGGTTAGGAGGATGTTGGCCCGGAAACCGGGAAGGGCAATAACAATCGAAATGTAAATAAGAAATACTCAAGTTAATAAAGATGAAAAAGAAAAAAAATCTATCTGGACAATGTTAGACTTTGATCTTAATTAGCAGGCTATCCCCACATATCTACGACTGGTTAATTAAATAACCATCTGCCAAATTTTCAGTGATACAGGAAAAGTTAAATTCATTTGTAGGAGTTATAATTTAAA